>NW_020837960.1:15069113-15097092 GCF_003676395.1 Aethalodelphis obliquidens | reverse complement strand
GTTTTTTTTTTTTTTTTTTTTTTTTTTTTTGCCGTACGTGGACCTCTCACTGTTGTGGCCTCTCCCGTTGTGGAGCACAGGCTCCGGACGCGCAGGCTCAGCGGCCATGGCTCACGGGCCCAGCTGCTCCGCGGCGTGTGGGATCCTCCTGGACCAGGGCACGAACCCATGTCCCCTGCATCAGCAGGCGGACTCTCAACCACTGCGCCACCAGGGAAGCCCAATTTCGTTTCTTTTTATGGCTGAGTAATATTCCATTGTATGTATGTGCCACATCCTCTTTATCCATTTATCTGTCGATGGACGCTTAGGTTGCTTCCATGTCCTAGCTATTGTAAATAGAGCTGCAATGAACATTGTGGTTCATGACTCTTTGAATTATGGTTTTCTCAGGGTATACGCCCAGTAGTGGGATTGCTGGGTTGTATGGTAGTTCTATTTTTAGTTTTTTAAGGAACCTCCATAGTGTTCTCCATAGTGGCTGTATCAATTTACATTCCCACCAACAGTGCAAGAGAGTTCCCTTTTCTTGACAGCCTCTCCAGCATTTATTCTTTTTAGATTTTTTGATGATGCCCATTCTGACTAGTGTGAGGTGATATTGTAGTTTTGATTTGCATTTCTCTAATGATTAGTGATGTTGAGCATTCTTTCACCTGTTTGTCGGCTATCTGTATATATTCTTTGGAGAAATGTCTCTTTAGGTCTTCTGCCCATTTTTGGATTGGGTTGTTTGGTTTTTGTGATATTGAGCTGCATGAGCTGCTTGTAAATTTTGGAGATTAATCCTTTGTCAGCTGCTTCGTTTGCAAATATTTTCTCCCATTCTGAGGGTTGTCTTTTTGTCCTGTTTATGGTTTCCTTTGCCGTGCAAAACCTTTTAAGTTTCATTAGGTCCCATTTGTTTATTTTTATTTCCATTTCTCTAAAAGGATCAAAAAGGATTTTGCTGTGCTTTATGTCATAGAGTGTTCTGCCTATGTTTTGCTCTAAGAGTTTTATAGTGTTTGGCCTTACATTTAGGTCTTTAATTCATTTTGAGTTTATTTTAGTGTATGGTGTTAGGGAGTGTTCTAATTTCATTCTTTTACATGTAGCTCTCCAGTTTTCCCAGCACCACTTATTGAAGAGGCTGTCTTTTCTCCATTGTATATTCTTGCCTCCTTTATCAAACATAAGGTGACCATATGTGTGTGGGTTTATCTCTGGGCTTTCTATCCTGTTCTATTGATCTATATTTCTGTTTTTGTGCCAGTGCTATACTGTTTTGATTACTGTAGCTTTGTAGTATAGTCTGAAGTGCAGGAGCCTGATTCCTCCAGCTCCGTTTTTCTTTCTCAAGATTGCTTTGACTATTCGGGGTCTTTTGTGTTTCTGTACACATTGTGAAATTTTTTGTTCTAGTTCTGTGAAAAATGCCATTGGTAGTTTGATAGGGATTGCATTGAATCTGTAGATTGCTTTGGGTAGTAGAGTCATTTTCACAATGTTGATTGTTCCAATCCAAGAGCATGGTGTATCTCTCCATCTATTTGCATCATCTTTAATTTCTGTCATCAGTGTTTTATAGTTCTCTGCATACAGCTCTTTTGTCTCCTTAGGTAGGTTTATTCTAGGTAATAATATCCTAGGTATTTTATTATCCTAGGTATTTTAATAATATTAATAATATCCTAGGTATTTTATTCTTTTTTTTGCAATGGTAAATGGGAGTGTTTCCTTAATTTCTCTTTCAGATTTTTCTTCACTAGTGTGTTGGAATTCAAGAGATTTCTGTGCATTAATTTTTTACCCTGCTACTTTACCAAATTCATTGATTAGCTGTAATAGTCTTCTGGTAGCGTTTTTAGGATTCTCTCTATATAGTATCATGTCATCTGCAAACAGTGACAACTTTACTTCTTCCTTTCCGATTTGGATTCCTTTTATATCTTTTTCATCTGTGATTGCTGTGGCTAAAACTTCCAAAACTGTGTTGAATAATAGTGGTGGGAGTGGGCACCCTTGTCTTGTACCTGATCTTAGAGGAAATGGTTTCCGTTTTTCACCATTGAGAATGATGTTGTCTGTGGGTTTGTCGTATGTGGCCTTTATTATGTTGAGGTAAGTTCCCTCTGTGCTTACATTCTGCAGGGTTTTTATCATAAATGAGTGTTGAATTTTGTCAAAAGCTTTTTCTGCACCTATTGAGATGATCATATGGTTTTTCTCCTCCGGTTTGTTAATATGGTTTATCACACTGATTGATTGCTTGCATGATTTCTGATGAGAAGTCCTCTGTAATTCTTATCCTTGTTCCTCTATAGATAAGGTGTTTTTTTTCTCTGACTGCTTTCAAGATATTCTTTTTGCTTTGGGTTTTTTGTAGTTTGATTATGCCATGCCTAGGAGTAGATCTTTTGTTTTTTATCTTGCTTGATGTTTTTTGAGCTTCCTGGATTTGTGTTTGGTACCTGTCATTAATTTTGGAAAATTCTCATCCATTATCACTTCAAATATTTATTTTGCCTTGTTCTATTTCTTTTCTCCTTCTAGTATTCCAATTTCATGTAAGTATGTTACACTTTTTGAAACTTCCTATAGTTCTTGGGTTTTTTAAGTTTTTCTTTTTTTTCTGTTTTAATGTCAGTTTGGGAAGATTGTATTCACTTATTTTCAAGCTCCTTGACTCCTGGGCTGTATCAAGTCTATTAATGTGCTCATTGAAGGCATTCTTCATTTCTGTTACTATGTTTTTGACTTCTAGAATTTCTTTTTGATTCCATAGTGTTTCCATCTCTCTGCCTATATTACCCATCTGTTCTTGCATCTTGTTAACTTTTTTCATTAGAGCTCTTAATATATTTGTCATAATTATTTAAAATTCCCTGACTTGTATATTTCATGGTCTGTGTCATATCTGATTCTGATTTCGATGATTGCTTTGTTCTTTCAGATTGTGACTTTTCTTCTTACCTTTTGACATGACTTGAAAATTTTTTGGTGAAAGCCAGACATGTTGTATTTGGTAGTAGAAACCGAGGTAAATGATCTTTTCATGTGAGGGTTTATGTTCATCTGGCTAGACGTTTAATGCTTGCTGTAGCTCTAGATGTCAGACGCTTTGAATTTCTCTAGTGTCCTTGTTTTGTCTCCTCTGTTGACTTTGGTGAGTATCCCTAAGTACTGTTCCTTAGAGAGAGAGTCTGTCTTGCATCTCTTTTGGTTATTGTACAGGAGCCTGCTTGTGTGATTATAAGGTGTGAAGAAGGATGAGTGTTCTAGGAACTTATGATTAAATTTCAGTCTTGTGTCTATTGTCTGTGACTTACACACATTTTTTTTTTCCTGGTGCTATATCTTTTTATTTCCCTCCCTTCCCCTCCTCCTTTGCCTGGCTATGGTGTTTTCAATCTATTCCCTAGAGCTTCTTATCCCTGTTGACTGTGTCTCCCTCACCCCCCCATCTTAGGAGAGGCAGGAAGCCTAGAGGGGTCTGGAGTGGGAGGAATGCCCTTTCCCTAGCTGAGAACAAGCTCACAAAAATTTTTCTCCAGAGTAGGTCTTTGTTATGAACAAGGTTCTGTATTTCACAGTTAGTACTCTTCTCCTTCTGCAATGAGATCTTTCTAGGATTTTTATCTTGAAAACCAGTGGGGTTTCCGAAAGTAAACCTCACAGAAATTTGAGGGACCCTATGGAGATTTTCACTCTTATGCTAATACAAACACAGATTCTAGCAATTCATCAAAATTACCATTCAAATATTTCTACTATTTTATCCCTTCACTGACTTCTGCTTCAGGTGTGATTCTCAGTATGTGCCTGTTTCTCCTGATTTGGGGGCTGTAAGTTTCCCTAAAAACTTGATTCTTTGACAGGTACCAGAAGAGTCATCGATTTCAGTTTATCCCGCGTTTCTGCTTTTCCTTATCATAAGGATGGGAGTGACAACTTCTAAGCTCTTTATATGTTGGAGCTGAAACAGGACGTCTGAACGTTGTGTTTCCAAGAACCATAGAGACTGGAGTGTAAATATTATTTCTTACCTCCTCCCCCCACCTTTTCCTTTCAAATATGTATAAAGCTGCAAGTCCAAATGACTGCCTAAGTGGAATGTTTCTGGAAACTTTTCTGCCTTCCTTTAAAAAAATTCAACAATAACAAATCTGTCTTGTCCACTGACTAATGCTTTAATCTTCACCATAAACATGTCATTTAAAAAACATATCTTTCTTAAAATGAAAACAATAATAATTTAACCTGTTGTCTAAGATCATATGTATAACTTTCTGATTGGTTCCTGATAACTTGTTTCGATAGGAAAAGAACTTAAGGATATAGTATGTGAAATCTGTGCGAGAGGATGGCATGGATACACAGGAAGAGGTGATGGCAGGGAAAGAATACAGAAATGACCTGGGAGGTTGTGATAGCATAGACAAATTTTACCTACTATATCCTTGCCTAATGACTTGCTTGGGTCAGCTTCTGTGAACTTCCAGGCTAACTTGCAGGGAAAGCAGAACAACGTTCCTTTCTGCCCCAACACTCTTGTGAGGCTGCAAATCTTGGTTTCTTTATTTCACCTCTTTTCTCTGGGTCGCTCACATGGTGACTGAACTACATGCATTATTTCCTACTCCCTAAGAGCCATACTTACAGACAGTACTGATGTACCTCTTTTTCTTAGTTGTTGAGAATCTTTCTCTGAAGTCAAGGTCAAGCTGTAAGGGGGAATTCTATGTGGGATGACTTGGAATCTTTGGGTGAAGAGGGACTAAGGAGCAATTGTTAAAACACCCTTCTTTTTATTTATCACAAGTGATGCTATACTGAGAGGAGTATAGTGTGCTTGATAGTTTGCTCGAGAAGGAGCAAAGTCAGGCAGTGAGAAAGCTGACCTCTTTTCTCTGGTGCAAAATGTGGAGGGGCTGTTAAAATGCTCAGAGCACCGTGCTATACGGTATAAGCTCTCAGTCACCATTAGTTGAGTGAATCGGGTGCTATGGGATTCTTCCCTCTTGTCTTTATGATGCCTCATCACCCTCTGGGTATCTGCAGCAGATGTTCTCAAGGCCCTCACTGACTTCTAGAACTGTGTTGATATTTCTCTCCTCTGACAAATTTTGGCACTTGAAGGTGTCACGACCCAACCTAAGCTGGTTGCACACTGCGTTGTTACTGTTGCCAGAGTTTCATAAATTCAGTAGAGTCTGCATGGAAAATAGGGAGCACATTGTCGGGGTTTTTACCATCTTCTCACCCTATTCCTGATTAAAGGGCCTCCAAGGAACCTCTGTCTTCATCCAGGGGCTCACCACGGAGTGTGCCAATGAAGCAGGGTCGCTGTTTGAGGGAAGTTCCTTGCCTACTTTATTTATTTTTATTTTTTTAATTGAAGTATAGTTGATTTACAGTGTTGTGTTAGTTTCAGGTCTACAGCAAAGTGATTCAGTTATACATATATATGTATCTATTCTTTTTCAGATTCTTTTCCATTATAGGTTATTATAAGATACTGAATATAGTCCCCTGTGTTATACAGTAGGACCTTGTTGGTTACCTATTTTATATATAGTAGTTTGTATCTGTTACTCCCAACCTCCTAATTTATCCCTCCCCTACCCCTTTCCCCTTAGGTAACTGTAAATTTGTTTTCTATGTCAGTTATCTATTTATGTTTTGCAAATAAGTTCATTTGTATCATCATATTTTAGATTGCACGTGTAAGTGATATCATACATTTGTCTTTCTCTGTCTAACTTACTTCACGTAGTATGATAATCTCTAGGGCCATGAAAATGGTAATATTTTATTCTTTTTATGGCTGAGTGATATTCAGTTGTGTATGTTTACCACATCTTCTTTATCCATTCCTCTGTCCATGGACACTTAGGTTGCTTGCATGTCTTCCTTGCCTGCTTTAGAGTTAGGCTTTGTCCTCTCATTTTTCTTTTAAGAATGGTAGGAACTACAGTTGGAGAAAAAACCAAGTTTCTATCCACTCCATGCTATTTAAAAATTTTTATATTTGGTTTACAGTGGTGATAAGGCTGTCAGCTCAGTCTTACAAGAAGGACTTTACCTAGGCAGAAGGGTACTTCCTGGGATTATATAAAGGTTTCTCAGCATGTTAGGTGTGAGGCAGAGAAACGGAGCCTGTGAAATACAGCTTTTATAAAACAGAGGGACTAAACCCATTTGGAGGAATTCTCTGGTCCAAACTGCAGAGCCTTGGGAAAATTTAAGCCAGTCTTTAGTTATGGAAGCACTAAATTAGGGATTTTCAATGTATGGTTAGCACATGCATTGGAATAGTCAGGGAGTACTTATTTATTTATTTATTTATTTAACATCTTTATTGGAGTATAATTGCTTTACAGTGGTGTGTTAGTTTTTGCTGTATAACAAAGTGAATCAACTATACATAAACATATATCCCCATATCTCCTCCCTTTTGCATAGGGAGAACTTATTTAAAATGCAGTCCAACTCTTTGCATCCTGAATCAGCGTCTCTGAGAGTGTGGCCTGGGAAATCTTATGTTTTAAACGAATTTCCCTAGTAATTCTTCTAAGGATCACTAAATAATGAGTGCTCTAGGGGTTGTCTTTTAAATTTTGTATTCTAACCTTGAAGAAAACACTCCATGATTGTCATACTCATAATTTGAATGCTATTTTTGGCTTAAATAGTATGGTAGGCAGAATTCTAAGATGACTCCAAATGACCCATGGCCTTGTAAAACCCTCTACCTGGACTGTGGGTGGGTTCTGTCACTTGTTTCTAACCAGTAGATCTTGGCAAAGACAATGCCACATCACTTCCTTGATTATGCTACGTTACATAGCAAAGGTGAAGAGATTTTACAGATTTGATCAAGCCCTCTCTGCAGTTGACACTAAGTTAACCAAATGGGAGATTAATTTGGTGGGCCTGACCTAATCACCAGAGTCCTTTAAAAGCCCGTCAAGAGCCGAGACAGAAGAAATAGAGACATTTGCCTGCTGTCCTTAAAGAAACATGCGGCCAAGTTGTGGAGAGAGCTACATGTCAGGGAATGGTGGACAGCCTCTAGGAGCTGAGGGGCTCTGTCCTGTAGTCACCGGGACCCCTGAATTCTGTTGACAACCAGTGTCTTGGACAAGGAGATGGACCTCAGGTGAGACTGCAGCTCTGGCTGACACTTTGACTGCAGCCTTGTGAGACTCACAGCCAGGCCGTGTTCGGACTCTCAACTCATGGAAACTACAGTGTAATAAAAGTGTGTTGTTTGTTGCATCTGAATTTGTTATGCAGCAATAGAAAAGCAACACATACTAGAGAATAAAAGATCTGATTTCTCAAACATTGTAAATTAGATTTCTCAGTTGCCTTGAAGTCTGCAGTAACAGTGTTCAAATTGGGGTCCAGGTACATGCTGGGGAGTAGAAGACTTTTCTAAGAGGGATAAAATTTTGAGGAGCATCGATTTTCATATCCTCAATGTCTATAATCCTCCTTTTTCAACCGTATGGGCCTGGAAAGCTGCCTGCAATTCAGGAAGTCATGTGGGTTTTTCTTTCTCACCTTCCTTTTCACATCTATCTTCTCCCCACTTTCCAAAAGAAAGTCATATTTTCACACGTCTGAAATCTTACTGCAGTGAATTGTTTGGGGTGTAAAAATCTCTAATCAAATGAAAAATATTGGTATCAATGGTGCCTCTCCATTAATCAAAACCTCATGCACCTGCTATAGGATTTTGTGTCTTTCTCGGACTTTGACATATTTCTGTTGAGTGCAAAGTGTAGCATTAGAAACAGGGCATTTTGGCTCCTGTAGTGATGTTCTGATCTCACAAATGTTGTAAAATGTTGTAGCAGGAGTGATGAACATTTTCCTCTGTCATCTATCTGCTTGACGTCTGTGAATGCAGCACTTCCCAGGCAGAGGCACAGAAAAGTCAAGAGAATCTCCCCCACAGAGTCTTCATTCCAGGATCCAGGGTGAGGAGCAGCTCTTACCTGGGACCTGACTGTGATCACATCAGGGGGAAGAGAGAAACAGTGATAATGAGAGGTGCCTTATTTTGTCAAGAGAGCAACCTCATGGAAAAGGCCTGTTCCAGAACTTTGTGTCTATGTTAGAATTCAGAAGTGAGGGGCTTCCCTGGTGGCTCAGTGGTTGAGAGTCCGCCTGCCGATACAGGGGACACGGGTTCGTGCCCCTGTCCGGGAGGATCCCACATGCCGCGGAGCGGCTGGGCCCGTGAGCCATGGCCGCTGAGCTTGCGTGTCCGGAGCCTGTGCTCCGCAACGGGAGAGGCCACAACAGTGAGAGGCCCGCGTACCAAAAACAAAAAACAACAAAAAAAGTGAGATGCTTGTCACAGACACATGTGTTAACACTTCTATTTGAATTGAGAAATTAAGTCAGGTTTATTTTTCTGTCAGAAAGCAAATCTGATTTCGCTGACTGGTTCAGTAAGGAGGGCTGGCTTGTCAATTAGGTTATGGATACCTCCGTAAACGGAAGGAGCTAAATATGCAGTAACAGACTTGGATGAATATATTGAAGGACCAGATACAATATTTTCTCCAAAATACTGTATTAGCAAAGGAGTATGATAATTAACACTATTTTGATTTTCCAAATTCCTTATTGGGTTACACAAAATGCTTACCCATGAAAGAGTAACAGGTATAATTAACATATAATTGATAACCCTTGGCAAAGCCTTTTTAAAAAAATACTCAGAAATTCAGTGATTTGAGTCTAGTAATTGCTTGAGTAATTTTGCGAAGAGATTATTTCTAATTCTATGTTTTAAACAAAATTCAAGGAGGATGTAATTAAGTTGTCACCTAATAAAACGTTAACATAGTTTTTTGATGAGGGACTGCAAGATGATTTTGGATATTTAATGCAGAAGCGAACTCCTTCCGTTCTGATTTACTCACACGTGTCAATATATTTTTTATTGCTTACACCTGTATAAATGAACAAAAAAGTAATGGATGTAATTCTGAACACTATCGCCCTCTGACAACAAATAATATTCATCAATAGTTTAATCAACTAATTGAAAAAGTCTCATTCACATCATTTCCAATAATATTTACTTTTTATATTTGATAATCAGTATCAAAATTATAGTACATTTATATTCTATATTTTGATTGATCGTGTACTACTAATAATTGTAATAATAATTCAGTTCAGAAGAAAAAGTTTACTCTTGAAGCCTTATGATAAAAGGAAATTCAAACTCAAATTATGTGCAGATATATAATTATATATATTTTCTTTCTGAGAAGAAGATAGGGTGACTAGTAAAATAAGGATTGAAAACTTTGTTTGGAAAGTAAAATGGAACTATAAGTTCAAAACCAAAATGAATGATCTAGATTTCCAAATATTGAAGAAAATGATTATAAGACCCGCCATCGTATTTTGTGTATTTTAAAAATACGATGGTGGGTCTTATAATAATATGATATTGTACCCATTTTGGTACATTTCAAAGAGTGATGGAATGGTTTTACTTAAACAACCAAAAATTAGGATAAAATAAATCAAAATTTACAATTTGCAAAAATTAAAATGATAAATTTCGCACATAAGGTGGAAAATTTTAGTGACCAACTTAAACAATTTAGAGGAAATCTATAGTTTCTAAAAATTATTTTAGGAGATATATAGTTAAAATTTTGAAGACTATGGAATAAATCAATTATTGGCCAAGGAATGCTGGGTTAATAATTCCCAGTTTTCAGTCGCTTAGAGCACAAAAGTTTGTTTCTCGCTCATGTTACTGGTGACCCTGTTCCATGCTCTTTCCTCTCCAGGATCCACATCAATGAGCTGCTCTACTTGGGACACGGCTCTGCTTGCAGCAAAGGGAAAAGAGAGCAGTAACATGTGGCCAGTCTTAGAGCTTTGACTTAGAAGTAGCACCATGATCTTCATCACAGTTTATGGAACAAAGCAAACCACATGGCCAGGCCTGAAGCAAAATGGGACAGGAAGCAAAATTCTCCCACTGGAAGGATCAGCAAATATTTGGGAACAAAATCTCCCATAGTGATTTATAGAATTATAGAGACTCACTTATAATAGGGCAAAGTGTGGATATGCCCAGTGGAAAGGAGCTGGGCAAAAAAGAAAGTTAAAGATGTGCTTCAGTACAAAAATAGAGGTACCAGCACAGGTTAGGATGCTATTAAATAGGGCTTCACTTATTTGGATTGATCAATTTTCTAGTTTCTTTCAAGTTATATCAGTTGTAGTCATTTAAATACTTCATGGAACAGAACTTTTAGGCTGCTGACACATATGTGAATAAAATCCAATCAATAGCAAATTCTTTATCAAAACCTCGTGAAATTTGGTGTTTTCAGTTGCCAGGTTCGTCTCATATTTTTTTTTTTTTTTTTGCGGGATGCGGGCCTCTCACTGTTGTGGCCTCTCCTGTTGCGGAGCACAGGCTCCGGACGCGCAGGCTCAGCGGCCATGGCTCACGGGCCCAGCCGCTCCGCGGCATGTGGGATCCTCCCGGAGCGGGCCACGAACCCGTGTCCCCTGCATCGTCAGGCGGACCCTCAGCCACCGCGCCACCAGGGAAGCCCTCGTCTCATTTTTATCTTTCCAATAAGTACAACTTCACCATTTGCCATTGGTGAGCTGATTTATTCATCTGTTTAGAAATAGCACATTAGAAGATTTTCAGGGGAAATGATGAGACAACGAATCCTGTTTTGAAATCTTAAGAGTTTCCCTGTGTAAGAAACTTCATTGAAATCTTCTGGAACTCTAAGATGAGAACTTCAAGCATCAGTCAGTCACCCAAGTTTTAATGCCAGTCCGTATCACAAATGCTTCCAGTATTCAAAGCTGTTCTGTCATCTGAAATATTTTAATGTGGAATCTCACCTCCTACAACTGTATTGAGAGTTTTTGCCACGTGAAAATTTCATATGAAGTTCCCAGAATTATTATGTGTTTAACATATTTAAACATTTTTTTCCTTTAATTTCAATCTGGAGTAGTAGAAAAATAGGTAGATTAGGGTTTAAAGAAAGCTTAGGAAAAAACACAGTCATGAACCATTATCTCTTTATTCTCTTTTACTCTCAATCAACTTTATCTGTAGCCATGATAATATAATGTCCTACATTATATATTTACTATAAGTGACCTTTTCCCTTTGGAGAATGCAGAGTACTTAGCATTGTGCCAACTACATGGTAAGCACTCAATAAATGTTGGCTAATAAAAACAGTAAGTTTTTTATTAATAGAATTTTTCCTTAGAATTTTTCTTTCCTATTGCTTTGGGAATAAAGGACTGTAATATTTCAGTGGCATAAACAACAAAGATTCACACTCACTGATCCAAATGTGTCTTTAGATAAAGGAATCGTTAGAGAGGGGAATTAGGGAGAGATTAGAAGAGAAAAACTGAGAGAAGGGCAACTGTATTAGAGATGCAAATGTACAGATAATGGAACCACACAAACACTAGACTGTGACTCCTTTTATAACTTTGGTGTTGGAGGGAATCTTCCTATGACCCAAAATCAAGGATCAATAAAAGAAAAATTTGATGACAACAACGACAACAAAAAACCCAGTAAGTCTTTATTAGTAATCCCAACAATTTGATGAAGTGAGGGAGAATGGCTGGGCAAGAGAAAGCCAGAGGGAAAGAATTTAAACTTTATTTTGAAAAGTTAATACATTTTGGGGAGTGCCCTGGTGGCCTCGTGGTTAGGATTCCGGGCTTTCACTGCCGTGGCCTGGGTTTAATCCCTGGTCAGGGAACTGAGATCCCACAAGCCGAGAGATGCGGCAAGCAACAAAAGAAAGAAAGAAAGAAAGAAGTTAAAATATTTTTTTCTTAGTGTGCAGAGAGATTAGGGTGTTGATGATTCAAGAGAGTTGCTTTAGCCAGTGAGTCCAATAAAAAAGGTGACGTGGGCTTCCCTGGTGGTGCAGTGGTTGGGAGTGCGCCTGCCGATGCAGGGGGCATGGGTTCGTGCCCCGGTCCGGGAAGATCCCACATGCCGCGGAGCGGCTGGGCCAGTGAGCCATGGCCGCTGGGCCTGCGCGTCCGGAGCCTGTGCTCCGCAACGGGAGGGGCCCCAGCAGTGGGAGGCCCGCGTATCGCAAAAAAAAAAAAAAAAAAAAAGGTGACGTGAGCAGCAGGATTCTAAGGATCAATTGTGTCTGAGGTTCTTCTTCTTTGAAGGTCTCAGAACTTTTCCTGGTAGCCTGAGTGTAATCCTGATGTATTATATTTGATTCCATTAATTTGCACATGGAAGTAGAATTAGGAGCATTGCCTGGTCTGCTTTATGAGAGGTAGTCAAATAATTGTATCTGTTAACTGTCATCTATTTCCTCAAATTCTTTCCTTGAGCTTTAGAAAAACGTAGTGATCGTTTCAATTCATCCAGCAAAAAGTGATGGAATTGGACCGAGAAGCCAGGCCTGACTATACATCTAGACTTCTTTTTACTAAATTATAATGTTATGCTAGTGAAAGGTGACAAAAATCCCACTTCTCGAAGATTGTCTCCATATTTACAAAACAATTGCTACCGCATTGAGCCCTCTCCCAGGACATCCCTAGATGGTTCCTGAAGGCAGCTAATGGCCCTATTTTATCCAGTAGTAAGTACAACCTAATTTATGTAACTTTCCATCTAAAGTAAACTTCAAAGAATTGTAACTACTTGTGTTTCCAGAATTAGTGGATTAGGGTCAGAATATTCTGAAAAAAAAAATTGGGCTTTTTGTTTTTAAAATATGATCAATCTACTCAATATTTCCTTCCGGAAGTCATTAGTTTGAATGCAAAGTAAATGTATAAGCGTTTGTCTTAAAATGCTAATATAGCACCATTATAAGGGGATAGTATAAATTTGAGAAGTAGGAAGAGAACACCTAATTTTACTTTGAAATCTTTTTGATGACTATCAACATTTCCCGTTTTAAACCTGGTATTGGGTGGTCTTCCAGTGTCCTCAGTTGGGGGGAGGTGGAAAGAAACAATGTTTAATTGGATTGCAGCTACCCGACCCAGCGCTTGTCATTAAATCAGTGAAGAATCGGCCAAACCAGTTTGGTGTCTTGAAGGCAAAACAACCCCTTGATTAAGGTTCTCACTTTTTAAATTGGTGGTTTTCTTGTTGCATGGATACAGCATTAGATAAAGGTAAAAATTAGAGATTTTCTGCAAACCATAGGAGGCATTTACAACGTCTATCAAGGAAGCTCTTGCAGGGCCAAGTTGGAAGCCCCTGAACATTGTGGAGAAGGCAAAATGAGCTTTGAGTCCTCTCGGCTCTACTTAAAGCTCCCTCCCACTCTGCTCCTGGTGAGCCAGCTCCAGCTACCTGGCTCATCTGGTCCGGAGGCACCTACTCCGTGTCACATTCCCAGTGCGCTATCTGTCCTGTAATCCTAGCTGAGATGTTAACTAATAATGATTGCCAGCTCTCAGCTTCCAGGGGACATATGAATTCCGTGAGAGATTAGAAGAAATAATATGTCTAATGATTATATTTCAAGTAGATGGTGGGTGAAATTTTGGGAGTTAGGGATTCTCAAATCCCATCCCATAGGTATCTGTGTTGCTGTGAAGGCTGTCCCATGCAATGAACACAGTTGGTGCAAAAACATAGCCAAGGCTAAACACTGAGGATCTTAGCCCAGTGCTTCGTTAGGACTCCCGTCATTATTCCTGCCTGATTCTGGGGCCCCGAGGATGAGTTCTGAGAATTTGCTACCTATAAATAATGAACTAGGGAAAGAAGGGATGATGATATATAATCACAAATATTTCTTGAGAACCAATGTTATCCAAACTCTACTAGGTACACAGGTGAGCAACACAGGGGGTGTCCTTGTCCTCATGGCACTTGATAGGATGGCGGTGGAAGCTAGAAAGTAACCAAATCTATAAATCTATGCTATGAATTGCAGTAAATACTGCAAGGAAAAATAATAGGATACTAAGAAAGTTACTGAGGGAGTCCTTGACCCAGGGAAACATAAACTCAGTGGGGAAGTTCTCTAAGACTCTGGAGACAAAATGTCTAGATTCAAATCCCAGCTCAGCTGTGTGATCTTGGGCACATTGCTTTAGCTTTGTGTTGCCTCAATTTCTTCACCTGGAAAATGGGGATAATAATGATATATACTTTTTGGAGTTGCTGTGAGGATTAAGTAAATTAATATACGTAAGGTATTTAGAACAGAGACTGGCACAAAGTAAACCTTTAGCTCATTATTATTACTGGGGGTCAGGGAGAGAGCCTCACAGAGGAAATCCCACTTGACGATGACTAGAAAGAAGCTCCATGAAGGAGATGAGGAAGTGGGCTCCAGGCAGAGGGAAAAGCTTCTGTGATAAGAAGGAGCTCAGTACATTTGAGAAAGAAAAAGAAGAGACAGCCCGTCTGGAGGATGTCAAGTGGCCAGAAGCGTTGAGATGAGGCTCCAGAGGCGGACAGACATCATATTACGTTGAGATGTGAAGAGCACGTTTAGGATTTTGGATTTTATTCTAAGTGCAATAATAAGACAGACATGGTTTAAAGTGGAAAATGATGTGATACGTGCTTTAACAAAGAACATTCTGCATATCCTGTGGAGAATGGATAGGAAAGCTGGGAAGCCACTTAGGGGGGTGTGTTGGTCAAGTTAGGGTCCTCCAGAGAAACAGAATCAATAGGATGTGAATATATTTTATATATATATATATATATATATATATATATATATATTTTTATATATATATATGGCCTACTAAGTTGCCACATAAAATTAACCATCATGGGACCTATTTCCATAGCTCAGGTGAGAGATGATGGTGAACAGGGAGATGGCTATGGGGACTGAGAGGAGAGGTTGAGTCAAGATTTAGTTTAAAAAAAGAATGAGTAGTAGGGCTTCCCTGGTGGCGCAGTGGTTGAGAGTCTGCCTGCTGATGCAGGGGACACGGGTTCGTGCCCCGGCCTGGGAAGATCCCATGTGCCGTGGAGCGGCTGGGCCCGTGAGCCATGGCTGCTGAGCCTGCATGTCTGGAGCCTGTGCTCTGCAACAGGAGAGGCCACAGCAGTGAGAGGCCCACGTACCGAAAAAAAAAAAAAAAAAAGAATGAGTAGGACTTGGTGTTGACTGTGGCATGTGATAAAAAAGTGGGAGGGATCAACAACATCCCCTTGATTTCTGGCTTTAGCTGAAAGCACAGCCCTATCTCACCCACCCGGTGGGGTGCACAAGCAATGACCTTTTACAGCAGTGCCCTACCTCCTACTAAATGTGGCCCAGTGGAGGTCAGGACTTGCAGGAAGGACTGGCTTATTCCACTGTGAACCCAAGCAGGAATATGGAGAGAGGATAATGCTTCCTTTCTACCAAGCGTGGGGAAAGTTGTTTCAAAAAGGAGACAGTGTTAGCTGTGTTGATGAAGCTGAGAGGTCTAGGACTAAAAAGTGCCCATCCAGTTAGGCAACAGGGACATCTCTGAGTAGTTTTGCTGATGGACCCATTTTGCAGATGAAAATAATGAGGTTAGAAAGGTAAACTAACTAGTCTTAACTCAACTGGCAGCTCAGTTTGTTTGCTTCAAAAGACCATGCTCTTAATTACTGTCCATGTCTCTGAGAATGTGCACAGGGCAGGGTCTTGCTGCCCATGCCCTAATTTTACTCCTTTTTCTTGATGTGGCTGATGGACAGAGATGCTCTGATTCTGGACTTTAGCCCAAATCTAAACTGGGTCTTCTGAAAACATCTCAAAGTTCCAATACTCTCACCAAACTCATAGCATTTGATAGCATATTCTTTAAGTCTTAGTGGTGGTAAATCACTAATTTATAATACCAATTCTTTAAAATTCTTCTTGGTTAAGAGATGCATGCAATTAAAGCAAATTTATTGAAATAGATTTTATACTTACTTAGTCTTGTATCAAAATTTCACCCCAAACCAAGAACAACCACTTAACCATATTGAAGAGCTAATTTAGTTTCAGTCCAGCAATTTTGAAATAAGCACTTATATAATAAAATTTAGGTTATAGGAGTTCTTCTCTAGAAGTTACTGTGTATATATTTATAACTTCGTAATACACGCTATTATGGTTGATTTAATATTCTGTTATTTTCAACTCATTCAATTCCTTCTGTTTATTTGACTTCGGGATTCCTAAGTGGCAATGACTCTTTGCTCTTGTTTCGTGTTCTTTGTACAAACCCTTTCATTTGTAAAAGACTTTTATGCAAGTTCTGTATTTTGAAAGCAATAAGCAGGCCCCACATAAAGAATGATTGTGACCAAGGTATTTTATCACTTTCAAGTCATGCTTGTAAATGCTCAATAAATGTGCGTTTTTTTTAAAAAGTGAGATAATTTTACTGAACACAAGAATTTCCATTTGGGGACTATTTATGTCAGGATCATAAAACCTTATGTGGTGGTTTTAAAATATGTCCACAAATACTTTGACATTCCTCACTTCAAGAGATGCTGCCTGATTCCCCTCTTGTCTTAATTCTGCGCCCCCCATCCCTGCATGTGGGTGGACTTAGTTATTGGCTTCTAACTGATGGAATGTTCTAGAAGTGATGGGTTGTGACTTCTGAGCTGGGTCATAACAGCCATTCTGTCTTGCTCCCTTGGATGACTCTCTACCAGAGGGAGCTCATCACTGTGATGTGAGAACACTCAAGGTGCCTGAGGCTTCCTGCAAGAAGTATTTTCCAAGTAAAGCCATTCTATCATTGCTACATTATCATCATCACCATCACTATCACCGTCATTAACGTTTGGCTACAGATAATATTATAAGAATAAGCATCTGTTTAAATGGGAGAAGTCAACCACAGGCGCCCAAAGGCAATTGCACAAACCTTAATTATTCATTTTAAAAATAATTATTTTCCTCTTAAAGTCCTTGACGGTGTGATGATGCTAACATCTGTATGATGTTGCCCACATTCCATGGGAACAGATACCAGCAATCAAAGCCACAGCACTTTCTATGTCAGCCTCCACTGAAGATGCTACTGTCAACTCAGCCATTAACTTCCTTTTGTAAATTCTCTTTATCGTTCCCCACAGTGGATGACAGAGGAAAGGGAAGACGTAGAAGGAAAGAGTATGCCTGATGAAATAACTGCCTTCGTCCTTCTCTGCAGGAAATAAAAAACTCCTTCATCCTTTCGTTCCTCTAAGCACACCACATCAAAGTGCAGTTCTGCAAAGAACTCATATGTTAAAACCCCCAGATGACATTTGCAGAGCGATACATTGTCCAGCTTTTGAGCTAGGTACAGACAAGGTGACTAATGGCTGGGGAGCTGGTCAGATGCCCCAGAGAAGGTAGTAGTCATGCTTGAAAGTGCTTCCTCTTGGGGAGCTGGCAACGGGGTTTTAAATCTGTGATTTGTTTCCTACAGTACAAGCCAACCATTGTTCCTTCATGTGACGTTTGCGTTCCATGCAGCCAGAGGTGAAGCAAAGATGCCTTTTCTTCTCTCCCATCCTCCAGTTTCAGTGGAGCTCAACCTGCTACTTGAGCTATAGGAATATTAGCTTCCCTGACATATGTGGGTATCAGGAGATAAGAAATTGTACTTCCCCCAGCTCTTCGTTACAGAGCAATCTTGATGCCACTTTATGAGATGCAGCTCTTCCTTTTGATTATAGGGCTTTTGTTGGAAGGTCACATGGACAGTTACTTTCAGTTGAATACAATGTAAGTCTGGGAATAAGGAAGGAGGGGACAGTGGTTATGGGAGAGGAAAATGAGGCAAGGTAAGAAAGGCAGAAGTGAGAGATTTGGAGTTGTGGATCTGGGCTTAGAAGAACAGCTACAGAGGGGCCAATTTCTGTGTAAGTGTTTTTCAGGCTGGAGCGGTGAGCAGAGGTGTGTGGAGTGCACCCTTCCCCCATCCCCACTCTGCACACCAACATTCTGGAATTCTGTCCTGAGTGTGACCCCAAACAGCCCCATTCCCCCTCCCGGCCTCTCTCCTTGTCCTCCATGCTGGAAGTGTCAGTGAGAAGGAGTCTGATTGGATGTCCACAGTAGCATGAAAATAAGATGACTTTAAGAAAATTTAAAAAAAAAAGAAATGATTGAAGGAAACATTTACTAATTCTTAAGAATGCATAATATAAAATTTATTATTTTAAGGGTACGATACAGTGGCATTAAGTACATTCACAATGTTGTACAGCCATCACCACTATCCATTTCCAGAGCTCTTCCATCTTTCCAGTCAAAAACTCAGTACCCGTTAAACAATAGCTCCTCATTCCTCCCTTCCCCCAGACCCTGGTAACCGCTATTCTACTTTCTGTTTCTGTAAATTTGCCTATTCTAAAGTACCTCAGATAATATAACGTTTGTCATTTTGTATCTAGTTTATTTCACTTAGCATAATGTCTTTAAGGTTCATCCATGTTGCAGCATGTCCGAACTTCCTTCCTTTTGCAGACCGAATAATATTTCATTATATGCATATATTACATTTGCTTATCCATTCATCTGTTGATGGACACTTGGGTTATTCCCTCCTTTGGGCTATTGTGAATAATGCTTCCATGAACATTGACGTACGAATACCTATCCAAGTCCTTGCTTTTACTTCTTTTGGGTATATGCCCAGAAGTGGAATTGCTCATATAGTAATTCTATGTTTAATTTTCTTGAGGAACTTCCATACTGTTTTCCACAGTGGCTGCACCATCTTACATCCCCACCAGCAGTTCATGAGGGTTATGATTTCTCCACAGCCTCTCCAACATTTATATATATATTTTTAAATTAATTATTTTATAGCAGCCATCCTAATGGGTGTGAAGTGGTGTTTCATTGTGGTTTTGATTTGCATTCCCCTAATGATTAGTGATACTGAGCATCTTTTCATGTGCTCATCAGCCATTTGTATATCCTCTTTGGAAAAATGTCTATTCAAGTCCTTTGCCCATTTTTGAATCAGGTTGTTTATTTTTATTTATTTATTTATTTATTTATTTATTTATTTATTTTGCGGTACGCGGGCCTCTCACTGTTGTGGCCTCTCCCGTTGCGGAGCACAGGCTCCGGACGCACAGGCTCAGCGGCCATGGCTCACGGGCCCAGCCGCTCCGTGGCATGTGGGATCTTCCTGGACCGGGGCACGAACCCGTGTCCCCTGCATCAGCAGGCGGACTCTCAACCACTGCGCCACCAGGGAAGCCCCAGGTTGTTTATTTTTTGTTGTCGTTGAGTTGTTGCTGACTGTTCTTATAAATAAAGTTTTATCGGAACACGGCCACGCCTGTTCATTTACATATTTTTTACGGCTGCTGTCCTGCTACAACGACAGAGTTGAATAGTTGAGATAGAAGCTGAATGGCCCACAGAGCCTAGAACATTTCTTATCTGGCTTTTTATAGAAAAAGGTTGTCAACCCCTGCTCCGGAGCATCAGAGCTTCTATTTCCACTCTCCCTAGGAAACCTGGCTAGCTCTTCTTTCTCTATCACATTTCCTTTTTCCTTCTTCCCACCCTTGTCCTCAGGATGTGACACTTAGGTCATTGGTCAAGGCTGTGAAGAAAGGTAAAAGTAGAGAGTCGGGAAGGAGGAGAATGAATATTCTAGGAAGGATATTTCAAGGTTGTGAGGTAAAACGTGAAAGTGGGACTCCACAGTGTTTATTTTTTTACTTAATATTTATCCACTACTTTTAATGTGCCAGCTACTGCTAGGTACTTTGCATGCATAATAACATTTTAATTATCAGAAACCTCTCTCTGAGATAAATGGTCTTATTCAAATTATTTAAACATGAGGGCATCAAGGTTATTTGCTCAAAGTTACATAGTAAGTGGCTGACTCAGGATTCAAACCCAGGTCAGTCTAACACCAGAGTCTAAACTTAACCATTCCATCACTATGTTGGGGAGAGACAAGTTCCATTCGGAAACAGGGAGCCGACTAGGTGGGAGGAGAAGTTGTGTGTTGGAAGGTAGAGGTAGATTTGAGTTAAATTTCAGGCAGCCTTGAAAGCCATGCTGCGGGTTTTGGACTTTATCCTGAGAACTATGGGGGGCTTAAGTGATCAAAATCATCTGGGGTTGTGAAGAACTGCATGGCCTGAGTAGAGGCAAGGCAGAGAGAGCAATGGGCAGGCTCTTGGGGTCATCTAGCACAATGCTAAAGGCTTGAACTAGGATGCTGTAAATTTTAAAGTGGGTAATAAAAAATCGTGAATCTCTTTTCTCAGAGTAATGACCTCTAAAGGTACAATATTTCTAGGTTAATTTTAGAGAAGAATGTAGGTCGCTCGTCTCCTTTCTCTCTCTATCCTTGGCTGAATTTGTCATCTACTGTGCAGAATGCCGGGAGATGTGCCGTCATGAAAATGAGAAAGGGAGACATCCTTCCCTGGAGCTCTTGGCCTATGGCTGTGGTTATCTGTGCCTTTCTTAAGGCTGATTGGGACTTTCCTCATGTACCCAGAGACTGAGAACTTTAATTTGATCTACTTCTAGTTATCAAAAAATTACAGTCTTGGGCTTCCCTGGCGGCGCAGTGGTTGAGAGTCCGCCTGCCGATGCAGGGGACACAGGTTTGTGCCCCGGTCCAGGAAGATCCCACATGCCGCGGAGAGGCTAGGCCCGTGAGCCATGGCCGCTGAGCCTGCGCGTCCGGAGCCTGTGCTCCACAACGGGAGAGGCCGCAACGGTGAGAGGCCCGCGTACCGCAAAAAAAAAAAAAAAAAAAATTACATTCTTACTTCCTTTTGTATGACGGACAGGACTCTCTTTATAATATTTTTGTTAGTTTTTCCAGATAAGCAGAAAAGAAGAGGTCGTCATTTATTTACAAGGGATCTAGAGCAGGAATAAAGACAAACTGCTGTTAACTCACCCATGCAGAGAACAAACTAGTGGTTACCAGTGGTGGGGAGGGGCAAGACAGGGGCAGAGGAGTGGGGGGTACAGTACAAACTATTGGGTGTAAGATGATAGGCCACAAGGATGCATTGTACAACACGGTGGATAGAGCCAATATTTTGTGATAGCTGTAAATGGAGTGTAACCTTTAAAATTGTATATAAAAAAAAGACAAACTGCTATTACTGCAAGTGCTCAGAGGTCCTACGTGTCTGAGACTCAGAGGCCTGTCTATGTCCAGAAAGGCTTCTGGTTAAGTGAGGCTGACGTCTAGCTTAAGTTCAATGAGGAACATATAACGGTTGTACCAGGCTGTTTGTGTTGATCAGAATTTGATTGAAAGTGTAACGTATTCACAATGCAGTCAGTTCTCATGATTCACATGAGGTGGCAACGAGTGTCTGTGAACACTGAGTGCGCAGATGTTGAACCGTTGCTGCTGGGGAAACACAGGGTAGGTTCTCCCGAGTCACAGTATTTTCATTACCAGACAATATACATAACATTGCTCTATGTTTGTTTCCGTTTAAAGACTCCTTGTTCGGTAACATCGAACTATGGCCGACAGCACTGCAACTCACGCCTGAACGAAGCTTATCGAACACACACATGGTCTCTCCGCAAGGCGCATCACAACCTGCTTGCTCTTAGGAACACCAGAAAGTACTTCAGCACTCCGATTGGGAGCCATTTTAAAAACAGAAAACTCACCAAAAAAAAAAAAAGAAGTGAAAGTGTGGCGCTAAACAGACAACAAAAAGGACCTGTTTACAGCACGCAGGCTGGACTAGGAGGGGGGCTCCCGCTTGTTCGACCTCAGCTAGGACCGTGTGCCTCGGGTGATTGATTCAAGCATTTGCGGCATTTGCATCCGCCGATACGGAATCCATGAATAGTGAGGGTTGACTGTACATGATTAATGAATGGCATTACTTTTATGACAACAGTCTAATTTGCTTAACGATGCGCTAAACTATGCTCAGTTAAACTCTGTCTGAGGCAATCTTTGATCCCGCACCGTTCCACTGGGATTTGTAGGGAGAAAGCCCAGGGAGACAGCTACAGGGACCAGGTGCTTGCCTTGCAGATCTAAAACCCTGCATGGCAGCAAAGGCCCTTTCACTAGTCCAGGTGTGAAAAACACCAGACTATCCCACATGCCCACCCCAGTACTACTGAGAACTCACAACAGACTTCATCTGCTGTTACCTTCCCTACATCACTTACAACAGTTAAGGCATGTGAAGCACAGAAGCGCTCTAATTCCGAGACAGGACTTCCGTCCTAGGAGAGTTAGGAACATGAGGACCCTGCCCAAGCTAACCTTGCCTGTCTCCTGAGACAGGACTGTCAATCAAACAACCTGCAAATGAGGAATTTGTGTGATGCAGCCCAAGGAACTAAACCCAGGCGCAGAAAGTCCAGGAAGTGTAACCACAGTCCTGCAAAAACATCTTGCTTAGAAGCCTCGGCGATTTAATTTTCATAGGTGGAAGCCAGAAACATACATAGGAAGAATGATTCAGCTGGTTGATGGTAAAGTCTGATACAACGATGAAAGCCATCAAAGCCTGTCCATAATGTATAATCGCCCCGCCTGAATAGTGAGAACATTTAGAGTCCTTTTAAACTTTGGAAGCGGTTGCCAAATGTGGAACTGAGCCCCATGGTGCAAGAGGTCCCGATGCGGGTTCCTGGTACCATTCAGCACGCTACAGGCCACAAGGTCCCCCCTCGGGCACCAGCCCTGTACTCCTCCGGCACCCAGACACCTCGCAGAAATGGTGACCCTGCAGGCCTTCCTCCTTTGCAGGGCTCCACGGGTCCAGACCACATTCCTCCTCCCTCAATCAAGATGTCTGCTTTTCTGGTCAAGATATGAGCCATCTTCGCCCCATCTCAGTTTTCTGGGGTGATGAACCAGCTGCTGCCAAGCTGCTCCAACCTTCTCCAGAACCAGGGCTGGCTGAGCGTGTCACCTGGGGTCCTTGCTTCAGAGCTGCTCTGTGAGGCAGCTTCCTTCTGGTCGTGTCCCTGCGGGGATGCCCCAGGCTCCTCCGGCTTCCTCCTGTTCTTCGTCCCTGCTATCCTAAGGTATGATTAAAGTCCAAACAGTAGCAGGAACTAATATTAGAAATTCTAGGGAGATAGAAATGACGGCAGAAAACAGGGCTGATTTTAAGGGAATAGGTATTTCCACAAGGAGCTGCAGATAGTTTGTGACACAGTGTATCCCACCTGGAGCAGGTTGAGCGAGACGGGGCATTGGGTGTGGAGCACAAGAGCCCCTGGGGCATCTGAATGTGTACGCACAGGGTAACAACTGACGCCCATAATGGCAGCCTGGCCATTCAGTAAGTGTTAAATTATGTTGACACACTACCAAATAAGACACAGAAATAAAGCATTTCAGTAAAGATTGTCACAGGAAAGGTTAAAATACACTAAACTTCAGCCCTTTTGGAGAAAACTTCTCTACAAAATTCAGTTCTGTGCAACGCTCTATTTCTGGATGATGCCAGGTCAACAAGACTTAATCCATTTGAGATGAATCTCTTGGCTCACAGCCTTCCTGGTTCATGCATATTTCTGTCCTAGGTAGAAAGGATGACAGCAAAGTTTTTCAAATGAAAGGATCTGCTTGAAGGGACATGGCAGAGTCCCCGGGTTACCTCCTCAACAGCCATGCCCCTCCTGATCTTCCTTGCTGGTTCTTCCAGGGCCACCATCTCAGAAACTATCAGGCTCTTTCCTGGCCTCCCTTGCAGCTAGGGGTGGGCACGCGGACAACTTATGGCTAATGAGATGCAAAGGGAAATCAGCTGGGAAGTTCCTGGGACAAGCTTTTGCCCTGGATTAAAAAAAAAATTGAACAAAACAGAAACATTTCAGGAAATCTCTCTCACCATCCACGTCTCCTTGCTCACTTTCTGCCTTTGTACTGGCTTGTGATTAAATCTGCTGTAGTCCTCCTGCTGTCACGAAGGGACATGTCACTCATGCACCAAGAATGGCAGGAGGGAAAGGTGGAGAAGTCCTGAGTCCTTGACACAGCCAAGCCCCTAAAGCAACCTTGGCACCACCTTTATTTAGACTTCTTATTATGTGAGAGAATTAAAACACCTACAGGCATATTCTAGATATTCTGCTATTTGCACCTGTGAACTTCCCAACTGGTCGAGGAAGGAGGAGACTTCTTTTTAAGGGTTGTGTGCCAGTTTTGATCCTTGGTAAACACCCCTTGGAAAAGCAAAGAAAGAAACTGAGGGGCAAGTTGCAAAAAAAATCACATATGTAGACTGTTTGGTTCGAGCAAGTTGTTAAGGAGGTCGGGGTGGGGCAGAATTTCTGGGCAATTGGGTGGGTGTTTCTCTTTCATGAGCACCAGCTGAGCCCTTTCTGCTCTCAACTGCAGCAGCAACACCCATACAACCACCACAGGGATGATAGCCAACATTTTACTGAGTGCTTATGTTGAGTACTGGTACTGTTTTAAGACATTCAGACATATCAACTTATTAGTTCTGCTCCATAACACTATCAGGTCTCCAAGGTGGCCCCCAAAGGTCCCTATCTCTTGGTATTCACACCCTCGTGTAGTCACTCCCCACATTGTACCAAGGTTGGTTTGTGTGACCAACAGCATCAGGCAGAAGGGATGGTGTGTCACTTCCGAGATTAGACTCTATTTATTATATTAGACTATATTCAACTATAAAAGACTGGGCTTCCTCCTTGTCGAGGAACTGAGGCCGCCACCCAGATTGCTTCTTGGTATCTTTCTAGACGTGTGTTTTTGGATCGCTTAGGGAGGCTCCCCAGTGTGGGAGAAGTGGGAGAAATCCATCACCACTACATGCTTCCAGGGGGTCCGCAGGATCACGTTCCTACGTCAAGGACACTGTGGACGTGGGACTCTCAGCCGACTCAGGATCACTCTCTCGTAAACTGGTGACTTCAAGGGCTGGTGCAGATCCGAGGCCTGCACTCAATAGTTCTCTTGCTGCAGTGTTCGGGGCCTGTCAAGGATGTGGACTTGAGCAGAGGATAAAGAGAATTTGTTAAAAGTAGGGGTTACACCTTTGGGAGGGATTTGTTTTGTCACAGATTTGTTCCTGCTTCAAGCAGTGGGTTAACCTTAGAGTTCATATACTTTTCAAATCTGTATTAATTAATTCCTCCTCCCAATGACCTCTGGATGTGTTAGAATGAAAGCTCCTGGCAGGTCGAGATCCTGGAGATGTCAGACATTTAGAGAATTCATAGAATATTCATTCCAGAGACAATGTACACGGAGTCTCCTGGTTACCAAACTAGAAGCGAGGCACAAGATAAAAATTCCCTTTGTAATAATAAAAATTGTATCATTTCCCAATTTATCGAGCTCTTTGAACTTTTCAGAATACCTCCATATACAGAGAGGTCAGTTGATTTGTTAAGTTGTACAATAATAATAGCTTGGTTTGGGACTTCCCTGGTGGCACAGTGGTTAAGAATCCGCCTGCCAATGCAGGGGACATGGGTTCGAGCCCTGGTCCGGGAAGATCCCACATGTTGCAGAGCAACTAAGCCTGTGTGCCACAACTACTGAGTCTGCGCTCTAGAGCCTGCGAGCCACAACTACTGAAGCCCGTACGCCTAGAGCCCGTGCTCCGCAAGAAGAGAAGCCACCGCCATGAGAAGCCCGTGCACCGCAATGAAGAGTAGCCCCGCTCACCGCAAAGCCTGCGCGCAGCAATAAAGACCCAACGCAGCCAAAAAAAAAAAAAAAAAGCTTGGTTTAGGGGTACTTACTGTGTCTACTTATTATTCTAAGCACTTCCACACATTACACAAATTAACTTATTTAATTCGAACAACAACCTTATGTGGTCGATTCTGTCATCAGCCTCATTTTCACCGATAAGGGAACCAAGGCCCAGCAAGGTTAATTAACTTGTCCAAGATCACAGAGCTAGAAAGTAATTGAGTCGGGATTGGAACTCTGCTGGTCTGACTCATGAAACCTGCTTGCCTCTAAAGCCTTGCATACCAAGGCCACGCTGCTAACCATTAAGCTTTACCATAATTAACCAGCAATATAGCCTGGAATGTGAACCCAGTTTTGCACTTGCAATGCTAATGGTGATTTCTTTGCTCCAGCTGATAGCCATTTTGTTGCAGTACCAAATATCATATAATTTCACTTCAGATATCCATTCATTTACAGGTGACCCTTTCTGTTCCAGAAAACTGTCAACTAGTTTACTTGTAAACCATCTTTCTCTCTTTCTGCTAGGTTGCCTGCCATGTTTGATGGAAAGAGCTTCACATAATAGCATTGGGAAACACCCCAGAAGCCTTGAAAAATCCATCCCTCCAACTGTCACTGCTGATTCCTGAGGGTCCCACATGGACCACAGGGTGGCCCTGAAGCTGCCAAGTCACGTGTCATCGCTAGCTGCGGCATTGGCTCTAGACTGCACGAGGAGTGTGAGACCTAAATGGAAATCAGGAAGAGGTCCTTCTGGGTTGCTTCTCCCAGGCCCTAACCTGAATTTGGCTCTCCAGGTCTTAGCTCTCTGGGAGCGAGACGTGAGATCTGGGGCCCTTTCGGTATTTGTCACCACTGAGCACGAGCCACCTATCAGTATGACTTGCAGGAAGCAGCATGGTGTGGGCTTACAGTCAGCCGCCTGGGCTTTTATCTCTGCTCTACAATTTCCTCTCCTAAAGGCTCTCCTTCTCCTCTTCTATGACCTTAGGTAAACGGAGTAGAAGCAGCATTTAAAATGCCTTGGACCCATTTCTTCCACCAAACATCAAAGGTTGGGCCTCGTTACTGTTTGTGCCCTTTGACATAAATGACGCCAGCTGTTCTGACAACTCTGGGGGGAGGGGGCGGGTCAGCGAGAGAGAGTGGCTGGAAAATGTTTACACCTGCAAAGAAGGACTCATCCCCCTCTACTACCTTGCGCACACAATACCTGAGTGCTTACTTTCGAGAACTTGCCCGTATGTTATTACATTGGATTCTCAACAACAGCTCCATCAGCTAAGTAGCATGGTTATTATTATCCTAAAAGATCTTACAGAGGTTTCAAGACTTGTCCAAAGGGTAACACCAGGATCCAGGTCCAGATCTTTTGACCTTAACTCTAATGCTTTTTCGTTACGCCAGCTACGCTGACCATGACCACGTTCTTTCAAGAAATTTTCAGAACGTTATAAATAAGATCTTACAGAGTATCCAACCACTTACTAGAGCTGCCCAATAATTTAGAGTTGACAATAATAATAATAATAATCAGCTAATAGTTACTGAATGCTTGCTATGTGCCAGGTACTGCGCTGAGAACTTTCTGTGCATTATCTCATTTAAGTCTTAAAACAAAAACCCAGTAAAGCTTTACTCCTCCAAATATGGTTTGCAGACCATCAGTCTGGGCATCGCCGGGAACCTGTGAGAAATGCAGCCTCCCATGTCTCGCCCCGGACCCTGAATCTGAGCCTGCATTTTACTAAGATCCCAGGGGATCCGTGTGCCCCTGAGCGTCTGAGAGGAGTGGTCAATAGCCCACGTTGCAGAGGAGGAAAACGAGGCTTAGAGAGATTTAAGGATCGTAGATGTCAGTTTAGCCAGTGCAGTCCACCAAGGCCACCGGTCTCCGGAGCTTTGCACACCACGACTGGCTACCTTCCACATTTGAGCCTCAGCCTGCCTGCCTGTCACACAGGAACAGTGGTGTCTCAGGGTTTTGGTGCCACTGCATGAAACGCGAGATAATCATGCAAAGCAGCAGGCTCAGTGCCTCGGCCACAGCTACAGGACGGCTCCGTTCATTTCCTGTAAAGTGGTGTTAATCGTACCCACCGGCAGCATTCTGTGACTTCGCCGCCATAAGGCCTGCAAAGGGCTTAGCCAGGCTTCAGCAAATGGTGCTTATATTTTATGTGTATAGTGGTGACAACTCATTGTTGAGGACTAGATTCTGAGCAAGGGTTTCTTCATACATTTCCAGGCAAAGTGTGATTTCTGATTGTTTGGAAGGACAAGGATCCTTTCTGTGGCAAAA
>NW_020837960.1:15062803-15069103 GCF_003676395.1 Aethalodelphis obliquidens | reverse complement strand
ACACACACACACACACACACACACACACACACACACACACACACACACATTCCTATAGCAAAAACCCTGAAAGCGAGATTAGCAGGAACAGAAACATTTTATCTACCCAGAGGCCTCAGGCTTTTCCTGAAATTATTTGCTTAATAGGGAGCAAGCTGGACCATTAGCAAATGTCAATTTCTGTGTTTTCTCGCAATTATCTCCCGGCTATGAGTCTAAAGGCTTTCAGCTTGAATGAGTGAGTGCCACTGTTTTCATTTAGGAACAAGATACAGAGGCCTGAAATGTAATATGTGTATCCTTATTCCCCTTGTTTTCTTCCCTGTATCACTGTCACAGGATCCTTTTTCTGTCTCACCAGAGAGGACATCCTGGGTCTCCCTGGGGTAGCTCACACTGGGGGTCACCCACAGGCTTGGCGCCCAGGGGTCTGGCCATTTGGAACCTTGCTGGCGTCACAGATGTGGGACTGACCTCCAGGTGATGGGCTGCTGGTCCCTCCTCCCACTGTTCGTGCCCTTTTAAAGCACCCTGCCCTGGGGTTGCCACAGGGTCCCCTTCCTCTGGGACTTCCTCTTCGCCCTTCTCCTTTTGTTGAATGCGTTGCATGGCATAGCTTACGCCTAGGTCTTTTAATTGTTCCATTTACATAAGGCGAAGCAGGACAGTGGCTGAAGCACCCCTGTCTCTGGAGACACATTGCCTAGAGCACATCCTGGCTCTGCCGGTTACTGAAGCTTTTTGTGCCTCGTCTCCATTGCTAAAGGGAATAGTAAAAGAGCCTACCTTCTTCCTAGGCTTGTGAGAGCTTGGACACGCTTAGAACAGTGCCTAACATACAGCAAGTGTTCAGTGATGGGTCTTATCTTTCTTGTTCCTCCCAGGAAATTGGTGACCCAGTCAGGACAGTTTTGTTTCCCATTTAACAGATGAACACATTGGGCTCACTTTTGTTCGGTAACAATTACGGCGAGCCATCCTAGGAGCCCGTGCCCGTGGCAGGATGACCCCGGGTCAAGGGCGGCCCCTTCCCTGATTCGCAGCAGCTGCTGGCGCTCATTTCGCTCCGGGGATGTGGGAGGGACTCTCTCCAGAGAGGCACCGGCCGCCCCACTGCGTGAGTCTGTTTGGAGCCGAGGAACGTCCGAGCTACGGTTCACACTGGGTGTTGTTGGGGGTAAGTTGCTCCAGCTTAGCACAGGCTGGGAATTCTACCTCACTTCGTCCGGGCTGTTTCCCTCGTGGGAAGTGAGCCGCTCTGGGCTCCCTGAGAGCCGATTCTGGGTTCCTTCTCTTTTGAGAACTGGGCCAATCTGTTTGCAGGTCTCCGTCTGGGAGTAGAAGTGGAATTTTTAAACTACACCTCCTCTAATTTTTTTCCTCTGTGCGACCGTAGCTTATCTGTCGTTTGTGTGTGTTGTTTTGGGGTGAGGCAGTCCGGCTTTGGCAGGATGGGAAAATTCTACGTGCTCCGTCTGGGTTCACTTCACTTTCGGGGAGTGAGCCGTTTGGGGCTCAGTGTGAACCACTTTATGTTCAGGGCACGCTGGAAGCCTCCGTGTGTGAGTGGAAGTAGAATTTTAGAGCTGCACCTTGTCATTCTTTTGTTTGTGGGACCATGTCTGTTGTTTGTGTGTGTTGTATATCAGTACTCGCATTGGCTGGTTGAGACGTCTTTGGTGACTAACGAGACTCACGTGTGACGACACCAGGGTGTCCTTCCCTAATGCGTTGGTTTTGCCTGTGGCAGAGCTTTGGTTGGGATTTTCCCCTTTGGACTAGCCTTAGTTCATTTATTCAGCCTCATCTCTGAGGGGGCATTAGTTGGGGTTCTCCCCTTTTGGACTCTCAGGGCATTGGTTGGGAGTCTCCCTTTCTGGGGCTAGGGAATTGCAACCCTGAGAGACCTTTCTGCATTGCATTGGTTTGCTGTTTGGCCATGAATAATTAAGTATGGGTTACCAGAATTCTCTTCCATCTTATCGTCCCCCTAGGGTAGTTTTTGAAAAACTGGGAGATCTACAGTTATGCTCCCATGAATGAGAGGAATTGGTATTTCTCTCCCCCTGGGCCTTGAGATGTAAATGTTCTACCTGGACTCTCAGGAACACTTATCTAGATCATTCCTGACACTGAAAGAAAAAAAGGTGGAGGGAGGCCTTTTTAAACTCAAGCAGAAAAACTGGGATCTCTGGTTCTGTCTTTATGTAAACATTAACTTGTAAATAAGCTCTATTTAATTGACTTAAAAGTAAGCTTATAAATTAAATCTAAATATTTAGAAAGTTGGCCAGAATGAATTTCAGGCTCACGTGATCTGGGAAATATTCAGTACTGAGTCAATATCTGGTACTGAAGCTAGCTTCGATTAATATAGACACGTCTTTAGAGTCATCAGTGTTAAGTATGCTACTTCTGTTGTACCTAGGTTTATCAGAGATCAAATAAAATCTTATTATCTGTTGCAAATTTGTCAGCAAGGAAAGTAACTTGATACGATGAAACTTTAAGTAAATGCAAATGAGATAAAAGCTTTTAGATAAGCTCTGTAGGAATAATTATGTTTTGGGAGTGTCTGTCTAAAATAGTCTCTCCAGAGACCCACTTGCCTGAAAAATGCCAAAGAAAGAAATAGAAAAGATAAGATATCTAAATTTTTGTTGAATCAGTGTGCCGTCCTTCCCAGGGGAGAGGGAGAATGTTGCTCCACCTTGACTGACATTGGATACTGTCCCTGGAAAGGTCTCTTGATCAAGCCTTCAGGGCACTCCGGTAGATTGGGACGGGGTACGTTCTGGATGTGGTTTTCATAGGATCTGTGGGTCATGGAAATTGCAGATCATGAATCCATTCTGGCTCCTCTTGGGTGGGGGAGGAGAGTAAGGAAAGGCACAAGTGCAAGTGCTTGAAAATCTAAACCAGTATCTGGTGACTCAAATAAAAAATGAAATGTGAGACCTTGAGGGGGAAAAGGAAAAAATAAATGATAAAACTCATAAGTGAAAGCTCACTGTCTGAAATAATTATTCAAATATTTATTCAAATGTCACCTGTGACATGTGGGCTAATTTCAATGCATAGGGAGAGGTCCTGAGACGTGTAAGAGGATAAGTAAGGCACAGATCTTGTCCTCAAGAGGCAACTGAAAATACACTAAGCTCAGTTATCTGAGACTTGGCCATGGAGCAGTGCGAGTCCAGCCCAGCAGTAAATTAGGGACCTCCTACTTATCTCCTTCGTGAAATTGAATATCTGGGGTAAAAGGTCCTAATAAAGCAGAGGGCCACAGCTTTTTATTTTGTTCCCATTTCACAGGATCTTCCCACTTGCCCAGATCCTGCTACCCCATCTTTCTGTCATCTCCTCCTTCCCCACAACCACCGACCACCATTCTGGAGAAGGGGACTCAGGCAGTGGTCCTTGGTTCCAGTCGGTGAGCCAGGCAACATCACATACTTACTGAGTTCTCGCTGGTCCTCTGGAAGTTGTAACCGCTACTGATTTTTCTCACATGGAGGCCAGACCCATGTGCCAGTCCAGACTGGGGCACCTTCACCCTTTTGTAGTTCAGGCCAGGCCCTTGGGTAGTGACACCAGGCTGGATTTGATTGAGGTTTTTCCACATTTGTTCACACTTATGCGGGGGGCGGGGATGCACCTGCCACTTCTCTCCTGTTGCTTTTACCGTTCCCACGGATCCAGCTGTCTCCGGGCACAGCTATCTAGTGGGACTGGATGGAGGGGTAGTACGAGCAAATGTGATGAGCAGGGAGAGTATAACAAATGAATGAAATGAACAAGGATGTGTAGACAAGTGGAAAAAACGAACAGGGATGTGTATAATGAATGAATGAAGTGAATGAACAGAGAGGTGTATGGCAAATGAATTAAAGGAACAAGATGTATAACACATGGATTAAATGAATAGGGAGGTACATAACAAATGAATGAAATAAGCAGGGTAGTATATAATGAATGAGTGAAATTAGCAGGGAAGGGGACGTGTTTGGAGTTCTCAGTGAGGGTGGTGAGCTGAGGTAGGTACATGGACCATGGCAGAATAACAGAATAGCTGTATTTAGAAGGGTTCTGTTTCCTTAAATGTTTGTCTTCACATTGGTGAGTCAACTTCCATCATGTATTTGAAGAAATTTTTGGTCCAGTTATTGTCTCAGGTCATCTTATATAAAGGTAGGGTCAGCACTCAAAAGAGCAAATTATTCCGGTGATTTAAAAACAAGCTATTTCCCAAGAAGAGATGAACATGTGAAGCTGCTCTGTAGACGTTCTGCTTGACCATGTTGATGTCTTGTGTGGGTGTTTTTCCCCTAACAATAGTGGGAGGAAGTGACCCCAAGATTCCCAGAACCATCATGACAAGTCTCAGTAGCTTGCGATTCCGGGAAATGCTGTGATCTAACAAAGGCTTGCTTCCAAGGCAGTCTCAAATTACCTAAAATTTACACCTACCCAGTGCACTTGTGCCTTCTGTGATGCTGTGCCACAGGTAATTTTCTTGAGTTTTATAAGCCTTATTATGAACAGAGCAAAATCAAAGGAGGAAGCAAAACAGGTGCAGGGTACATCTCCCGTCACCCTTCACAGACTGTCGGTATTAATCACCCTGATGCCGACACACAATTACAAAACAGTATTTATAGCTAACGCCACAGCATCTAGTACAGTTTATGGATTAGACTATCCTGCCCCATTCATTACTTGGCCTACTTTCTTTTCACTTCAGTGCTTGTTATCCTCCCCAAATATTAGATTAAAAATAAAACTCAAAAAAGTCTGTTAAGAACTTAGGGTCTTGGAGAAGATGCTTGGTAGGGATTGAAGCAATTGACTGAGAGGATATATTTGCATTACACATGAACTTCAGCCATCTGTGCTTTCCCTGGGTCCATCTGTGGTTCCCCAGCCTTGTCACTGCTTCCCATTCTCCATGAAGTGAGTGCTTGTACACAGCTCTTTGAGTTCTGCAGGCACTAAGGCCTCCACACAGGTGGAGGTTGGCAACTTAAGGGTGAGAACGAGATTCCTGGAGCACCACACTGTTACCTAACCATCAACCAATCAGAAGAAAGCCACACACCCTGCAGCCCTCACCCCGCATTCTGCCTATATAAGCTTTTCCGCCCACACCATCGAGGAGTTCAGGATTCTGGAGCACGAGCCACCCGTTCTCCGTGCATGGCCCTGCAATAAACCTTACCCTGTTCCAGACTCTGACGTCTCGGTTTATTTGGTTTCAACTTTCCTTGGGGGCACACAGACTTTTGTTCAGTAACAGGGCCCCCAGAATTGGCCATTTAATAAGTCTCTTGTGAAAATGATTGAAATGTATCATGTAAATGCCCTTGTGCCTTTTCTTACTCTCCTCCCCAACCCAAATGAAAATTACATTCTACCCATAACCTGGGCATGCAACTCCCATTGATTGCCCAAGATGGCATATTTACAATTTCATTTATCCCCCAGATTTATTGAGATATAATTGACATGCGACATTGTGTAAGTTTAAGGTGTACACTGTAATGATTTGAAATATCTATGTACTGTGAAATGATTACCATGATAAAGATAACACATCCTTATCATTTATTATTCTCATTTCAATAGACTTTGTGGTCAGAAAGATATGCGTTTGGATTCAAGCTGTGTTAGTAGTTGTGAGACTTTGGGCAAGTTACTCACCTTCTCTGAGCCTCTTGGTCACCTCTCTATTGTGGATAATACAGCTGTATCTTAGCATTGTTATGAGGATGCAATAAAACAGTACGTATAGTATACCTAAGAGCGCTAACGAATAGGTGCTGACGCTTGGTGAAGTCCTCTTACTCCTGTGGACCATAGCTATAGGCTCTGCTTCAGTGGTTAGGTTACCTCTCCATGCCTCTCTACAAACTATTGTTATAACCACAAGATTTATTGTCCTTATTTACTAGTAAAAATAATAAAGAATGAATGAATTTACCCATGGTCATAGGACTGGCGTTCAGGATAGCTAGGATGTAAACCCAGTTCTTTCTGCTCTTCCTTTTCTCTCTGCTGAGTTAGCAGGGTTTTAGCATTAAGTGTATTTTATTCTATTCTAGCATTTTGTGGACCAAGTTTTTTAAGTTTTGTATTCTCACAGAAACACACATTATGAGCACAAAACAGACATCAACAAATGCTAAATTGCTGTAGTTCTACTTTACTGATCCAATATTCCATTCCTCAGCCAGCACCAGCAACAGGTTTCCTGTGTGTGTGTGTGTGTGTGTGTGTGTGTGTGTGTGTGTGTGTGTGTGT